>NC_064619.1:673843291-673855791 GCF_023898315.1 Schistocerca nitens
GCGATACGCCATTATTTGTTGACCTTAAGACTTTCACAGTACTCCGTCCGGGAGCTCCTCGGGTTTGCCGATGTAATTCGCCTTTTGACGAGTCATTTGGCAACCCTAAGAGAGTCATAGTTACTCCTGCCACTTGCTCCCCATTTTACCACAGTCACATCTACAAGCTTACTCTGGCTAGTTCACCAGAAGCGATACGCCATTATTTGTTGTCCTTAAGACTTTCACAGTACTCCTGCCGGGAGCTCCTCGGGTTTGCCGATGTAATTCGCCTTTTGACGAGTCATTTGGCAACCCTAAGAGAGTCATAGTTACTCCTGCCACTTGCTCCCCATTTTACCACAGTCACATCTACAAGCTTACTCTGGCTAGTTCACCAGAAGCGATACGCCATTATTTGTTGTCCTTAAGACTTTCACAGTACTCCTGCCGGGAGCTCCTCGAGTTTGCCGTTGGAATTCTCCTGTTGACGAGGCATTTGGCTACCTTAAGAGAGTCATAGTTACTCCTGCCACTTGCTCCCCATTTTACCACAGTCGCATCTACAAGCTGGCCAGTTCACCTGAGCGATACGCCATTATTTGTTGACCTTAAGACTTTCACAGTACTCCTTCCGGGAGCTCCTCGAGTTTGCCGTTGGAATTCGCCTGTTGACGAGGCATTTGGCTACCTTAAGAGAGTCATAGTTACTCCTGCCACTTGCTCCTCGTTTTACCACAGTCGCATCTACAAGCTTACTCTGCCTAGTTCACCAGAAGCGATACGCCATTATTTGTTGATCTTAAGACTTTCACAGTACTCCTTCCGGGAGCTCCTCGGGTTTGCCGATGTTATTCGCCTTTTGACGAGTTATTTGGCAACCCTAAGAGAGTCATAGTTACTCCTGCCACTTGCTCCCCATTTTACCACAGTCGCATCTACAAGCTTACTCTGGCCAGTTCACCAGAAGCGATACGCCATTATTTGTTAACCTTAAGACTTTCACAGTACTCCTGCCGGGAGCTCCTCGAGTTTGCCGTTGGAATTCGCCTGTTGACGAGGCATTTGGCTACCTTAAGAGAGTCATAGTTACTCCTGCCACTTGCTCCTCGTTTTACCACAGTCGCATCTACAAGCTTACTCTGGCCAGTTCACCAGGAGCGATACGCCATTATTTGTTGACCTTAAGACTTTCACAGTACTCCGTCCGGGAGCTCCTCGGGTTTGCCGATGTAATTCGCCTTTTGACGAGTCATTTGGCAACCCTAAGAGAGTCATAGTTACTCCTGCCACTTGCTCCCCATTTTACCACAGTCACATCTACAAGCTTACTCTGGCTAGTTCACCAGAAGCGATACGCCATTATTTGTTGTCCTTAAGACTTTCACAGTACTCCTGCCGGGAGCTCCTCGGGTTTGCCGATGTAATTCGCCTTTTGACGAGTCATTTGGCAACCTTAAGAGAGTCATAGTTACTCCTGCCACTTGCTCCTCGTTTTACCACAGTCGCATCTACAAGCTTACTCTGGCCAGTTCACCAGAGCGATACGCCATTATTTGTTGACCTTAAGACTTTCACAGTACTCCTTCCGGGAGCTCCTCGGGTTTGCCGATGTAATTCGCCTTTTGACGAGTTATTTGGCAACCCTAAGAGAGTCATAGTTACTCCTGCCACTTGCTCCCCATTTTACCACAGTCGCATCTACAAGCTTACTCTGGCCAGTTCACCAGAAGCGATACGCCATTATTTGTTGACCTTAAGACTTTCACAGTACTCCTGCCGGGAGCTCCTCGAGTTTGCCGTTGGAATTCGCCTGTTGACGAGGCATTTGGCTACCTTAAGAGAGTCATAGTTACTCCTGCCACTTGCTCCTCGTTTTACCACAGTCGCATCTACAAGCTTACTCTGGCCAGTTCACCAGAGCGATACGCCATTATTTGTTGACCTTAAGACTTTCACAGTACTCCGTCCGGGAGCTCCTCGGGTTTGCCGATGTAATTCGCCTTTTGACGAGTCATTTGGCAACCCTAAGAGAGTCATAGTTACTCCTGCCACTTGCTCCCCATTTTACCACAGTCACATCTACAAGCTTACTCTGGCTAGTTCACCAGAAGCGATACGCCATTATTTGTTGTCCTTAAGACTTTCACAGTACTCCTGCCGGGAGCTCCTCGAGTTTGCCGTTGGAATTCGCCTGTTGACGAGGCATTTGGCTACCTTAAGAGAGTCATAGTTACTCCTGCCACTTGCTCCTCGTTTTACCACAGTCGCATCTACAAGCTTACTCTGGCCAGTTCACCAGAGCGATACGCCATTATTTGTTGACCTTAAGACTTTCACAGTACTCCTTCCGGGAGCTCCTCGGGTTTGCCGATGTAATTCGCCTTTTGACGAGTTATTTGGCAACCCTAAGAGAGTCATAGTTACTCCTGCCACTTGCTCCCCATTTTACCACAGTCGCATCTACAAGCTTACTCTGGCCAGTTCACCAGAAGCGATACGCCATTATTTGTTGACCTTAAGACTTTCACAGTACTCCTGCCGGGAGCTCCTCGAGTTTGCCGTTGGAATTCGCCTGTTGACGAGGCATTTGGCTACCTTAAGAGAGTCATAGTTACTCCTGCCACTTGCTCCTCGTTTTACCACAGTCGCATCTACAAGCTTACTCTGGCCAGTTCACCAGAGCGATACGCCATTATTTGTTGACCTTAAGACTTTCACAGTACTCCGTCCGGGAGCTCCTCGGGTTTGCCGATGTAATTCGCCTTTTGACGAGTCATTTGGCAACCCTAAGAGAGTCATAGTTACTCCTGCCACTTGCTCCCCATTTTACCACAGTCACATCTACAAGCTTACTCTGGCTAGTTCACCAGAAGCGATACGCCATTATTTGTTGTCCTTAAGACTTTCACAGTACTCCTGCCGGGAGCTCCTCGAGTTTGCCGTTGGAATTCGCCTGTTGACGAGGCATTTGGCTACCTTAAGAGAGTCATAGTTACTCCTGCCACTTGCTCCTCGTTTTACCACAGTCGCATCTACAAGCTTACTCTGGCCAGTTCACCAGAGCGATACGCCATTATTTGTTGACCTTAAGACTTTCACAGTACTCCTTCCGGGAGCTCCTCGGGTTTGCCGATGTAATTCGCCTTTTGACGAGTTATTTGGCAACCCTAAGAGAGTCATATCATAGTTACTCCTGCCACTTGCTCCCCATTTTACCACAGTCGCATCTACAAGCTTACTCTGGCCAGTTCACCAGAAGCGATACGCCATTATTTGTTGACCTTAAGACTTTCACAGTACTCCTGCCGGGAGCTCCTCGAGTTTGCCGTTGGAATTCGCCTGTTGACGAGGCATTTGGCTACCTTAAGAGAGTCATAGTTACTCCTGCCACTTGCTCCTCGTTTTACCACAGTCGCATCTACAAGCTTACTCTGGCCAGTTCACCAGAGCGATACGCCATTATTTGTTGACCTTAAGACTTTCACAGTACTCCGTCCGGGAGCTCCTCGGGTTTGCCGATGTAATTCGCCTTTTGACGAGTCATTTGGCAACCCTAAGAGAGTCATAGTTACTCCTGCCACTAGCTCCCCATTTTACCACAGTCACATCTACAAGCTTACTCTGGCTAGTTCACCAGAAGCGATACGCCATTATTTGTTGTCCTTAAGACTTTCACAGTACTCCTGCCGGGAGCTCCTCGGGTTTGCCGATGTAATTCGCCTTTTGACGAGTCATTTGGCTACCTTAAGAGAGTCATAGTTACTCCTGCCACTTGCTCCTCGTTTTACCACAGTCGCATCTACAAGCTTACTCTGGCCAGTTCACCAGAGCGATACGCCATTATTTGTTGACCTTAAGACTTTCACAGTACTCCTTCCGGGAGCTCCTCGGGTTTGCCGATGTAATTCGCCTTTTGACGAGTTATTTGGCAACCCTAAGAGAGTCATAGTTACTCCTGCCACTTGCTCCCCATTTTACCACAGTCGCATCTACAAGCTTACTCTGGCCAGTTCACCAGAAGCGATACGCCATTATTTGTTGACCTTAAGACTTTCACAGTACTCCTGCCGGGAGCTCCTCGAGTTTGCCGTTGGAATTCGCCTGTTGACGAGGCATTTGGCTACCTTAAGAGAGTCATAGTTACTCCTGCCACTTGCTCCTCGTTTTACCACAGTCGCATCTACAAGCTTACTCTGGCCAGTTCACCAGAGCGATACGCCATTATTTGTTGACCTTAAGACTTTCACAGTACTCCGTCCGGGAGCTCCTCGGGTTTGCCGATGTAATTCGCCTTTTGACGAGTCATTTGGCAACCCTAAGAGAGTCATAGTTACTCCTGCCACTTGCTCCCCATTTTACCACAGTCACATCTACAAGCTTACTCTGGCTAGTTCACCAGAAGCGATACGCCATTATTTGTTGTCCTTAAGACTTTCACAGTACTCCTGCCGGGAGCTCCTCGAGTTTGCCGTTGGAATTCGCCTGTTGACGAGGCATTTGGCTACCTTAAGAGAGTCATAGTTACTCCTGCCACTTGCTCCTCGTTTTACCACAGTCGCATCTACAAGCTTACTCTGGCCAGTTCACCAGAGCGATACGCCATTATTTGTTGACCTTAAGACTTTCACAGTACTCCTTCCGGGAGCTCCTCGGGTTTGCCGATGTAATTCGCCTTTTGACGAGTTATTTGGCAACCCTAAGAGAGTCATAGTTACTCCTGCCACTTGCTCCCCATTTTACCACAGTCGCATCTACAAGCTTACTCTGGCCAGTTCACCAGAAGCGATACGCCATTATTTGTTGACCTTAAGACTTTCACAGTACTCCTGCCGGGAGCTCCTCGGGTTTGCCGATGTAATTCGCCTTTTGACGAGTCATTTGGCAACCTTAAGAGAGTCATAGTTACTCCTGCCACTTGCTCCTCGTTTTACCACAGTCGCATCTACAAGCTTACTCTGGCCAGTTCACCAGGAGCGATACGCCATTATTTGTTGACCTTAAGACTTTCACAGTACTCCGTCCGGGAGCTCCTCGGGTTTGCCGATGTAATTCGCCTTTTGACGAGTCATTTGGCAACCCTAAGAGAGTCATAGTTACTCCTGCCACTTGCTCCCCATTTTACCACAGTCACATCTACAAGCTTACTCTGGCTAGTTCACCAGAAGCGATACGCCATTATTTGTTGTCCTTAAGACTTTCACAGTACTCCTGCCGGGAGCTCCTCGGGTTTGCCGATGTAATTCGCCTTTTGACGAGTCATTTGGCAACCTTAAGAGAGTCATAGTTACTCCTGCCACTTGCTCCTCGTTTTACCACAGTCGCATCTACAAGCTTACTCTGGCCAGTTCACCAGAGCGATACGCCATTATTTGTTGACCTTAAGACTTTCACAGTACTCCTTCCGGGAGCTCCTCGGGTTTGCCGATGTAATTCGCCTTTTGACGAGTTATTTGGCAACCCTAAGAGAGTCATAGTTACTCCTGCCACTTGCTCCCCATTTTACCACAGTCGCATCTACAAGCTTACTCTGGCCAGTTCACCAGAAGCGATACGCCATTATTTGTTGACCTTAAGACTTTCACAGTACTCCTGCCGGGAGCTCCTCGAGTTTGCCGTTGGAATTCGCCTGTTGACGAGGCATTTGGCTACCTTAAGAGAGTCATAGTTACTCCTGCCACTTGCTCCTCGTTTTACCACAGTCGCATCTACAAGCTTACTCTGGCCAGTTCACCAGGAGCGATACGCCATTATTTGTTGACCTTAAGACTTTCACAGTACTCCGTCCGGGAGCTCCTCGGGTTTGCCGATGTAATTCGCCTTTTGACGAGTCATTTGGCAACCCTAAGAGAGTCATAGTTACTCCTGCCACTTGCTCCCCATTTTACCACAGTCACATCTACAAGCTTACTCTGGCTAGTTCACCAGAAGCGATACGCCATTATTTGTTGTCCTTAAGACTTTCACAGTACTCCTGCCGGGAGCTCCTCGGGTTTGCCGATGTAATTCGCCTTTTGACGAGTCATTTGGCAACCTTAAGAGAGTCATAGTTACTCCTGCCACTTGCTCCTCGTTTTACCACAGTCGCATCTACAAGCTTACTCTGGCCAGTTCACCAGAGCGATACGCCATTATTTGTTGACCTTAAGACTTTCACAGTACTCCTTCCGGGAGCTCCTCGGGTTTGCCGATGTAATTCGCCTTTTGACGAGTTATTTGGCAACCCTAAGAGAGTCATAGTTACTCCTGCCACTTGCTCCCCATTTTACCACAGTCGCATCTACAAGCTTACTCTGGCCAGTTCACCAGAAGCGATACGCCATTATTTGTTGACCTTAAGACTTTCACAGTACTCCTGCCGGGAGCTCCTCGAGTTTGCCGTTGGAATTCGCCTGTTGACGAGGCATTTGGCTACCTTCAGAGAGTCATAGTTACTCCTGCCACTTGCTCCTCGTTTTACCACAGTCGCATCTACAAGCTTACTCTGGCCAGTTCACCAGAGCGATACGCCATTATTTGTTGACCTTAAGACTTTCACAGTACTCCGTCCGGGAGCTCCTCGGGTTTGCCGATGTAATTCGCCTTTTGACGAGTCATTTGGCAACCCTAAGAGAGTCATAGTTACTCCTGCCACTTGCTCCCCATTTTACCACAGTCACATCTACAAGCTTACTCTGGCTAGTTCACCAGAAGCGATACGCCATTATTTGTTGTCCTTAAGACTTTCACAGTACTCCTGCCGGGAGCTCCTCGAGTTTGCCGTTGGAATTCGCCTGTTGACGAGGCATTTGGCTACCTTAAGAGAGTCATAGTTACTCCTGCCACTTGCTCCTCGTTTTACCACAGTCGCATCTACAAGCTTACTCTGGCCAGTTCACCAGAGCGATACGCCATTATTTGTTGACCTTAAGACTTTCACAGTACTCCTTCCGGGAGCTCCTCGGGTTTGCCGATGTAATTCGCCTTTTGACGAGTTATTTGGCAACCCTAAGAGAGTCATATCATAGTTACTCCTGCCACTTGCTCCCCATTTTACCACAGTCGCATCTACAAGCTTACTCTGGCCAGTTCACCAGAAGCGATACGCCATTATTTGTTGACCTTAAGACTTTCACAGTACTCCTGCCGGGAGCTCCTCGAGTTTGCCGTTGGAATTCGCCTGTTGACGAGGCATTTGGCTACCTTAAGAGAGTCATAGTTACTCCTGCCACTTGCTCCTCGTTTTACCACAGTCGCATCTACAAGCTTACTCTGGCCAGTTCACCAGAGCGATACGCCATTATTTGTTGACCTTAAGACTTTCACAGTACTCCGTCCGGGAGCTCCTCGGGTTTGCCGATGTAATTCGCCTTTTGACGAGTCATTTGGCAACCCTAAGAGAGTCATAGTTACTCCTGCCACTAGCTCCCCATTTTACCACAGTCACATCTACAAGCTTACTCTGGCTAGTTCACCAGAAGCGATACGCCATTATTTGTTGTCCTTAAGACTTTCACAGTACTCCTGCCGGGAGCTCCTCGGGTTTGCCGATGTAATTCGCCTTTTGACGAGTCATTTGGCAACCCTAAGAGAGTCATAGTTACTCCTGCCACTTGCTCCCCATTTTACCACAGTCACATCTACAAGCTTACTCTGGCTAGTTCACCAGAAGCGATACGCCATTATTTGTTGTCCTTAAGACTTTCACAGTACTCCTGCCGGGAGCTCCTCGAGTTTGCCGTTGGAATTCTCCTGTTGACGAGGCATTTGGCTACCTTAAGAGAGTCATAGTTACTCCTGCCACTTGCTCCCCATTTTACCACAGTCGCATCTACAAGCTTACTCTGGCCAGTTCACCTGAGCGATACGCCATTATTTGTTGACCTTAAGACTTTCACAGTACTCCTTCCGGGAGCTCCTCGAGTTTGCCGTTGGAATTCGCCTGTTGACGAGGCATTTGGCTACCTTAAGAGAGTCATAGTTACTCCTGCCACTTGCTCCTCGTTTTACCACAGTCGCATCTACAAGCTTACTCTGGCTAGTTCACCAGAAGCGATACGCCATTATTTGTTGATCTTAAGACTTTCACAGTACTCCTTCCGGGAGCTCCTCGGGTTTGCCGATGTAATTCGCCTTTTGACGAGTTATTTGGCAACCCTAAGAGAGTCATAGTTACTCCTGCCACTTGCTCCCCATTTTACCACAGTCGCATCTACAAGCTTACTCTGGCCAGTTCACCAGAAGCGATACGCCATTATTTGTTGATCTTAAGACTTTCACAGTACTCCTGCCGGGAGCTCCTCGAGTTTGCCGTTGGAATTCGCCTGTTGACGAGGCATTTGGCTACCTTAAGAGAGTCATAGTTACTCCTGCCACTTGCTCCTCGTTTTACCACAGTCGCATCTACAAGCTTACTCTGGCCAGTTCACCAGAGCGATACGCCATTATTTGTTGACCTTAAGACTTTCACAGTACTCCGTCCGGGAGCTCCTCGGGTTTGCCGATGTAATTCGCCTTTTGACAAGTCATTTGGCAACCCTAAGAGAGTCATAGTTACTCCTGCCACTTGCTCCCCATTTTACCACAGTCACATCTACAAGCTTACTCTGGCTAGTTCACCAGAAGCGATACGCCATTATTTGTTGTCCTTAAGACTTTCACAGTACTCCTGCCGGGAGCTCCTCGGGTTTGCCGATGTAATTCGCCTTTTGACGAGTCATTTGGCAACCCTAAGAGAGTCATAGTTACTCCTGCCACTTGCTCCCCATTTTACCACAGTCACATCTACAAGCTTACTCTGGCTAGTTCACCAGAAGCGATACGCCATTATTTGTTGTCCTTAAGACTTTCACAGTACTCCTGCCGGGAGCTCCTCGAGTTTGCCGTTGGAATTCTCCTGTTGACGAGGCATTTGGCTACCTTAAGAGAGTCATAGTTACTCCTGCCACTTGCTCCCCATTTTACCACAGTCGCATCTACAAGCTTACTCTGGCCAGTTCACCTGAGCGATACGCCATTATTTGTTGACCTTAAGACTTTCACAGTACTCCTTCCGGGAGCTCCTCGAGTTTGCCGTTGGAATTCGCCTGTTGACGAGGCATTTGGCTACCTTAAGAGAGTCATAGTTACTCCTGCCACTTGCTCCTCGTTTTACCACAGTCGCATCTACAAGCTTACTCTGCCTAGTTCACCAGAAGCGATACGCCATTATTTGTTGATCTTAAGACTTTCACAGTACTCCTTCCGGGAGCTCCTCGGGTTTGCCGATGTTATTCGCCTTTTGACGAGTTATTTGGCAACCCTAAGAGAGTCATAGTTACTCCTGCCACTTGCTCCCCATTTTACCACAGTCGCATCTACAAGCTTACTCTGGCCAGTTCACCAGAAGCGATACGCCATTATTTGTTGACCTTAAGACTTTCACAGTACTCCTGCCGGGAGCTCCTCGAGTTTGCCGTTGGAATTCGCCTGTTGACGAGGCATTTGGCTACCTTAAGAGAGTCATAGTTACTCCTGCCACTTGCTCCTCGTTTTACCACAGTCGCATCTACAAGCTTACTCTGGCCAGTTCACCAGGAGCGATACGCCATTATTTGTTGACCTTAAGACTTTCACAGTACTCCGTCCGGGAGCTCCTCGGGTTTGCCGATGTAATTCGCCTTTTGACGAGTCATTTGGCAACCCTAAGAGAGTCATAGTTACTCCTGCCACTTGCTCCCCATTTTACCACAGTCACATCTACAAGCTTACTCTGGCTAGTTCACCAGAAGCGATACGCCATTATTTGTTGTCCTTAAGACTTTCACAGTACTCCTGCCGGGAGCTCCTCGGGTTTGCCGATGTAATTCGCCTTTTGACGAGTCATTTGGCAACCTTAAGAGAGTCATAGTTACTCCTGCCACTTGCTCCTCGTTTTACCACAGTCGCATCTACAAGCTTACTCTGGCCAGTTCACCAGAGCGATACGCCATTATTTGTTGACCTTAAGACTTTCACAGTACTCCTTCCGGGAGCTCCTCGGGTTTGCCGATGTAATTCGCCTTTTGACGAGTTATTTGGCAACCCTAAGAGAGTCATAGTTACTCCTGCCACTTGCTCCCCATTTTACCACAGTCGCATCTACAAGCTTACTCTGGCCAGTTCACCAGAAGCGATACGCCATTATTTGTTGACCTTAAGACTTTCACAGTACTCCTGCCGGGAGCTCCTCGAGTTTGCCGTTGGAATTCGCCTGTTGACGAGGCATTTGGCTACCTTAAGAGAGTCATAGTTACTCCTGCCACTTGCTCCTCGTTTTACCACAGTCGCATCTACAAGCTTACTCTGGCCAGTTCACCAGAGCGATACGCCATTATTTGTTGACCTTAAGACTTTCACAGTACTCCGTCCGGGAGCTCCTCGGGTTTGCCGATGTAATTCGCCTTTTGACGAGTCATTTGGCAACCCTAAGAGAGTCATAGTTACTCCTGCCACTTGCTCCCCATTTTACCACAGTCACATCTACAAGCTTACTCTGGCTAGTTCACCAGAAGCGATACGCCATTATTTGTTGTCCTTAAGACGTTCACAGTACTCCTGCCGGGAGCTCCTCGAGTTTGCCGTTGGAATTCGCCTGTTGACGAGGCATTTGGCTACCTTAAGAGAGTCATAGTTACTCCTGCCACTTGCTCCTCGTTTTACCACAGTCGCATCTACAAGCTTACTCTGGCCAGTTCACCAGAGCGATACGCCATTATTTGTTGACCTTAAGACTTTCACAGTACTCCTTCCGGGAGCTCCTCGGGTTTGCCGATGTAATTCGCCTTTTGACGAGTTATTTGGCAACCCTAAGAGAGTCATATCATAGTTACTCCTGCCACTTGCTCCCCATTTTACCACAGTCGCATCTACAAGCTTACTCTGGCCAGTTCACCAGAAGCGATACGCCATTATTTGTTGACCTTAAGACTTTCACAGTACTCCTGCCGGGAGCTCCTCGAGTTTGCCGTTGGAATTCGCCTGTTGACGAGGCATTTGGCTACCTTAAGAGAGTCATAGTTACTCCTGCCACTTGCTCCTCGTTTTACCACAGTCGCATCTACAAGCTTACTCTGGCCAGTTCACCAGAGCGATACGCCATTATTTGTTGATCTTAAGACTTTCACAGTACTCCGTCCGGGAGCTCCTCGGGTTTGCCGATGTAATTCGCCTTTTGACGAGTCATTTGGCAACCCTAAGAGAGTCATAGTTACTCCTGCCACTTGCTCCCCATTTTACCACAGTCACATCTACAAGCTTACTCTGGCTAGTTCACCAGAAGCGATACGCCATTATTTGTTGTCCTTAAGACTTTCACAGTACTCCTGCCGGGAGCTCCTCGGGTTTGCCGATGTAATTCGCCTTTTGACGAGTCATTTGGCAACCCTAAGAGAGTCATAGTTACTCCTGCCACTTGCTCCCCATTTTACCACAGTCACATCTACAAGCTTACTCTGGCTAGTTCACCAGAAGCGATACGCCATTATTTGTTGTCCTTAAGACTTTCACAGTACTCCTGCCGGGAGCTCCTCGAGTTTGCCGTTGGAATTCTCCTGTTGACGAGGCATTTGGCTACCTTAAGAGAGTCATAGTTACTCCTGCCACTTGCTCCCCATTTTACCACAGTCGCATCTACAAGCTTACTCTGGCCAGTTCACCTGAGCGATACGCCATTATTTGTTGACCTTAAGACTTTCACAGTACTCCTTCCGGGAGCTCCTCGAGTTTGCCGTTGGAATTCGCCTGTTGACGAGGCATTTGGCTACCTTAAGAGAGTCATAGTTACTCCTGCCACTTGCTCCTCGTTTTACCACAGTCGCATCTACAAGCTTACTCTGGCTAGTTCACCAGAAGCGATACGCCATTATTTGTTGATCTTAAGACTTTCACAGTACTCCTTCCGGGAGCTCCTCGGGTTTGCCGATGTAATTCGCCTTTTGACGAGTTATTTGGCAACCCTAAGGGAGTCATAGTTACTCCTGCCACTTGCTCCCCATTTTACCACAGTCGCATCTACAAGCTTACTCTGGCCAGTTCACCAGAAGCGATACGCCATTATTTGTTGATCTTAAGACTTTCACAGTACTCCTGCCGGGAGCTCCTCGAGTTTGCCGTTGGAATTCGCCTGTTGACGAGGCATTTGGCTACCTTAAGAGAGTCATAGTTACTCCTGCCACTTGCTCCTCGTTTTACCACAGTCGCATCTACAAGCTTACTCTGGCCAGTTCACCAGAGCGATACGCCATTATTTGTTGACCTTAAGACTTTCACAGTACTCCTTCCGGGAGCTCCTCGGGTTTGCCGATGTAATTCGCCTTTTGACGAGTCATTTGGCAACCCTAAGAGAGTCATAGTTACTCCTGCCACTTGCTCCCCATTTTACCACAGTCACATCTACAAGCTTACTCTGGCTAGTTCACCAGAAGCGATACGCCATTATTTGTTGACCTTAAGGCTTTCACAGTACTCCTGCTGGGAGCTCCTCGAGTTTGCCGTTGGAATTCGCCTGTTGACGAGGCATTTGG